>NC_057813.1:534593127-534593381 GCF_018294505.1 Triticum aestivum | reverse complement strand
GATGTCGCCCCGACGTCCGACTGTGGCAGTTCTTTTAAAGCCCTTTCTGTGATGTCGCCCCGACGTCCGACTGTGGCATTTCTTTTAAAGCCCTTTTCTGTGATGTCGCCCCGACGTCCGACTGTGGCATTCCTTTTAAAGCCCTTTATGTGGTGTCGCTATGACGCCCGACTGTGGCATCTTTTCCCTATATTTATTTGTTCACCTTTCGAGGCGTCGCTTCAGACACCCGATCGGTAATTATTCATGCTTTG
>NC_057813.1:534559853-534593072 GCF_018294505.1 Triticum aestivum | reverse complement strand
CGACTGTGGCAGTTCTTTTAAAGCCCTTTCTGTGATGTCGCCCCGACGTCCGACTGTGGCATTTCTTTTAAAGCCCTTTTCTGTGATGTCGCCCCGACGTCCGACTGTGGCATTCCTTTTAAAGCCCTTTATGTGGTGTCGCTACGACGCCCGACTGTGGCATCTTTTCCCTATATTTATTTGTTCACCTTTCGAGGCGTCGCTTCAGACACCCGATCGGTAATTATTCATGCTTTGTTGGGGTTTCAGGCGGACTACCGCCGTTTCCCTTTTACTTACCTTGTTATGCTAATTTTGAATGTACATTGGTGAATTTATTCATGACGCATCCATGCATGCATTTGGTACCTTACGTCCGAACTGTCTTGCGAGTACTTTCAAAGTACTCGCTGGCTTCTTGATTTGGCCAGATGCTGACGAAGGCGATCTCATGGATGAAGAGTTTGATAGCGAGTCCGACACTTAGAGGAGTCCCAGTCAGTCTCGTGCGACCCTGGATTTGGTCACTGTTCTATATCCGCTTCCGCTACCAAATAAATTCATCGAGCCTCACCTCGACGCTCGATGAGATGATAGACTTAGAGTCTTGTATTTCTCTCCCCGCTGTGTTTTTCCACCACCGCCCTATCCTCGAGTCAGTAGTATGTCTCCACACCACTGTGTCATGTCCGCCATTATGTATAATTATTGGCGTGCTTGTAATAATTTGGTTGAGCAACTGCAGTTCGACCCTGTAATTTATTTTATGCTACTGGCTTATTGTATCAAGAAATTGTCTACCAGTGAGGAGAATTTCTCTCATACTGGACTCAAAAGACTGGTTTCTCAATAAATATTTTTATTGGAAAACCGGTCGTGACACCATACCTGTTGGGGATATTACTACTAGGTGTGAACCGACCTACTTGGGCCGGGTTAACTTCATTAGTAGTATAAAGATGATTAAGCAGATGAAGGCTCAAGGCATGTAGTCAGTTTAGAACCTGTAGCCGTAAACTGGCTTGATATGTAAACTTGCATTGTAAGTTAGGAATAGAGAGAGACCAACCGGGATACGAGTATGAACCGGTGTGGGACTCTGTGGACCGACGGGCGTCACCCGTGTATATAAGGGGACGACCCGGCGGCGGTTCAAGGACAGACAACAACAACTCGAGCCTAGGCGAAGCTTGTTTGCTCCCTAGCCATCGAAACCATATCAATTCCATCACAACTAGACGTAGGCTTTTACCTTCATCGAAGGGGCCGAACTAGTATAAACCCTTGTGTCTTTGTGTCCGCTTTAACCCCTTCAAGTTAACCTGTAGCGATGGCTCCACGACTAAGTCCTTTCACGAGGACATCTGCCGTGACAAATCCACGACAGTTGGCACCCACCGTGGGGCTATCGCACGACGGTTTGATGATCTTGGAGGGCAAGCTCAAAGGACTCGAAGGCTATGCTGTGGGCCGGATGACCAAGAGTCATCGCGGCAAGCTCTACATCGACGATGCGGGATGGGGTCCCGAAGCCGGCTCGATCGAGTACGGGTACCGGGTCCCCTTTGGTGGCATACACGTGTTTATCGGCAAGATTGGTGAGCCTAGGCCCGAGCCGGACAACCGCACCGACCTCGTCGAGACGGCTCAGCGTGCGAGATCTACCCAGGTTAAACTGGCCGTAAAGCGAGCCTTCGTGGGAGTCATCCACAGAGGAGAGCACGAGGACGAGTCAGCATACGGTAGCGAGACCGTCGTCTATTCCAGCGATGAATCCTCAACCGGAGAGACCGAATCATTATACCAGCTGCAAGACAACCGGATTAGGGGCTGTTCCGATGGCGACAGTATTCCGGACCCCCCAGATCAGATCAGCCGGGTTGGAATATTCATGGCCGGCACGCAAGCGGCGAATCACTCTTCGACCGCAGCGGCAATGCTTTCCGGATCAGCAGCGGCAGCGGTAGCAAGGGCAGGAGGCCTTGTGCCCCCACCGGTTCAAGTTCTGTCTAACTTGTTTGACACACTAGCCGCACTTATGGAAGAGGCCAATCCGGTGGATCAGGATGCCCATGATGCAGAGATTGCAACGGTAAGGGAGCAGATTGTACAGGCCAAAGCCGACCTGGCAGCAGAGAAGGACATGATGACTGTGGAACGGGCCGCTTTGGACGCCCAGGCCTATAAGCTCATGCTCGACCAGAACGCATCACAGGAGGTCTTGAAGCGGAAGCACAGATCACGCCTGCCGTTAGGATTCGACCCTAGAAATCTCTTTCATACTCCGGGAGCTGGAACCAGTAATCCACCGGGGCACCTAGAGGTAAACCGGGTCGAGGCACCAGGGCCAGGAGCGATGGTCCAACCCCGCCTGATGGAACCTCCTTGGCAGAACATTGTGATTCCTCCGCCGGTCCAGACACCTCCGGGTCATTATTCTAATCCCATGGACAATCTTGTCGCAGCTGCTGCGCGATTAGAAGCTATCCCGGTCGAAGGAGACTCTCCACAAGCGATAGAGACGCGTCGGGTTAAGGAACTTCTCCGGACCGCTTTGATTCAACAGGAGGCATATTCATACAGCCACGATCGGATTCATTCTATACCTCGTCCAAGCCGGAGCTATAGCAGGCGCCTGGATGAACCGGCCATCTCGAGCAATGCGCGGGGCCGTGAAGCGGCCCGTGGCAATAACCCAGACGGTGGTGTTCACGATGCTCAGGATGTAGTAGACCGGGCCCGGGCATGAAGGGAGGCCGAGTTAGCAGCACAGAACGAGGCGGATCAGCTTACACCAGTTTGTCCTACCACCTTTGCCGGGCCAGGGGTCGCATCTGGCCTGGGAGTGCCCTGTTTAGTCCCCGCGTTATGCAATGTACGCCTGCCCAAGGACTTCAAGGGTCCATGCAAAGTGCCAAATTACACCGCTGATTTGTCTCCAGAGGCGTGGGTAGAGAGTTATGAGATGGCGATGGAGATGCTGGATGTGGATGAAACCGCGTGCGCAAAGTACTTCACCATGATGCTTGAAGGCACAGCCCGTACTTGGTTGAAGAGCCTGCCGCCTAATTCTATCAGTTCATGGGCCCAGTTGCGGACCCGGTTTATCCAGAATTTTAAAGATACTTGTAAGCAGCCTAAATCCATAGTAGATTTGGCGGCTTGTGTACAGGAGGACGGAGAGTCAACAACCCATTGGGTACACCGCGTTTCCGAAGTCTTGCACTCGTCCGACAAGATCAATGTTGACTCTACGATCATAACCCTGGAGGGCAACTGCCGGTTTAAGCCTCTAAAGTTGAAGTTGGGGCGTATGAAATGGTTCTGTAATGACATGGGAACTCTCATGGCCGCTTTAGTGAAGTATGCTGACTCTGATAGTACCAAGGATCCCGAGACTGATGATGACGAAGCAGGGAAGGGAAAAAAGAATAGCCACTCTAAGGGGCACCAATACAAACCGGCGAGCCATGGAAACGGAGGCAAGCGTAAAGCGGATGGCAGCATGGACTTTGTGGCTAACACTAATGCGCAGGACAAGGGTCAGCGGCGCAGAGGTAAAGCGGCGAATCGTAATGGGCTCCAAATCCTAACCCGGGTCGCTTAAATTATTTGTTGAATCAGCCTTGCCCAAAACACGGGACGAAGGAGGCGCCGGCTAACCACCTTTGGAAGGATTGTTATATTATGCAGGAATTTAAAAACTCTAATGCCTTCCGGTATGACCGTGGGTCAGGTGGTGGCTCAGGATCCGGTTTCCATGGGCCGGGTCACGATGGAGCTTCCGGTTCAAGTTTCAATCTGGGCGGTAATAATAATCAGGATAATCAGAACGGTCAAGGGGGTTACAACCAACAGCAGCAGCAGCAGCGGTTGGGTTATCAGAGCCAGCCAAAGCAGTTGAACAATGGGCAGTATCACGTTTTCACAACTAGCTCGGATAAGCGCGACCGGAAACTTCATAAGCGAGCAGTGAACTCTGTTGAACCGGCCGTACCGCGCTATTTACGCTGGTCAGAGCAGCCTATCATGTGGAGCAGGGAGGATCACCCCCCCCCCCGGGTTGGCAATCCGGGCCAGTTGGCATTAGTGGTAGACCCTCAGGTGGGAGGTTATAAATTCACCAAGGTACTCATGGATGGAGGGAGCAGTATTAACATCCTGTACTATGAGACATTCCGCCGCATGGGGCTAACAGACAAGGATCTCAGACTGTCTAATACGGTGTTCCATGGTGTGGTGCCCAGCAAATCAGCATATCCTGTTGGTAAGATAGCCCTTGAGGTGGCTTTTGGGGACGAGCATGATTCCCGATCCGAAACACTAACCTTTGAGGTGGTGAAGATCCGGAGCCCGTATCACGCCTTGTTTGGGCGGCCGGCTTATGCCAAATTCATGGCACGGCCTTGTTATATCTATTTACAGCTCAAGATGCCAGGTTACAAAGGGACAATAACGGTTCATGGGAGCCGCAAGATTGCTTTGGAATGTGAGGAAGGTGATGCGGCCTATGCAGAGTCAGTTTGTGCCACGGAGGAGTTAAAATATTATAGGGACAATGTTGATCTGGCGGACATGACCCCTTTGAAGAAGCCAACTACGGAGCATGATTCAGATCTAAAGTTCAAATCAGCGGCTGAGACCAAGCTTGTTGACTTCGTGCCCGGCGATTCGTCCAAGCAATTCGCTATCAGTGCCAACTTGGACCCTAAATAGGAAAGCGCGCTCATCAAGTTCATCCGTGAGAATCGGGACATTTTTGCATGGAAGCCTTCTGACATGCCAGGTGTACCGAGGGAACTCGCTGAGCACACTCTTAATGTTGATCCCAAGTATAAACCGGTAAAGCAATTTCTCCGCCGGTTTAATGAAGAGAGGCGCAAAGCTATTGGGGAGGAGGTGGCCAGGCTCTTAGCAACTGGCTTTATCATTGAAGTGTTCCATCCAGAATGGCTCCCTAATCCGGTGCTAGTTCTTAAGAAAAATGGCACTTGGCGCATGTGTGTGAATTACACGGATCTTAACAAGGCTTGTCCAGCAGATCCTTTTGCCCTCCCTCGCATTGACCAGATTATTGACGCCACGGCGGATTATGAGTGTTTGAGTTTTTTGGATGCGTATTCTGGGTATCATCAGATTAAAATGGCGGTTAAGGACCAGGAGAAGACGGTGTTTATTACTCCCTTTGGAGCCTTCTGCTATGTCTCTATGCCTTTTGGGCTCAAGAGCGCCCAAGCCACTTATCAACGGTGTGTACAGAATTGCCTGCATGAGCAGATCGGCCGCAATGTGCATGCCTATGTGGATGATATTGTAGTCATGTCAAGGCATAAGGAGACGCTGGTTGATGATTTGAAGGAAACCTTTGACAACTTGCGGGTTTATAAGATGATGCTTAACCCTGCCAAATGTGTCTTTGGCGTTCCAGCAGGCAAGTGACTGGGCTTTCTTGTGTCCAACTGAGGAATTGAGGCTAATCCGGAGAAGATTACGGCTATCACCTCCCTGGCTAAACCGAAGTGTATCAACAATGTTCAGCGTTTGGCGGGTCGGATCGCCGCCCTGAGCCGGTTTATCAGCCGCCTCGGAGAGAAGGCCATCCCTTTATACCAGATGTTGAGAAAGACAGATCACTTCATCTGGAGTCTGGCTGCTGATGAAGCATTGGAGGATTTGAAGCGGCAATTAGCCAATCCGCCCGTTCTTGCAGCTCCAGTCGACAAGGAGCCGTTATTGTTATACGTAGTGGCCAATGTCCGTGCAGTTAGCGTGGCTATTGTGGTATAACGCAAGGAGGTAGGCAAGGAGTATCCGGTTCAGCGGCCGGTTTACTATATCAGCGAGGTGCTTATTGAATCCAAACAAAGGTATCCGCATTGGTAGAAACTGGTATATGGAGTTTTCATGGCAAGCCGGAAGCTGAAGCAATATTTCCAAGGGCAGCCCATCACAGTGGTCAGTTCAGCTCCCTTGGGCGATATCATACAGAACCGGGAGGCGACTGGCCGGATTGCCAAGTGGGCCATAGAGCTTGGGCCGCATGGATTGAAGTACGTGCCTCGGACGGCGGTGAAGTCTCAGGCACTTGTTGATTTCATCAATGATTGAACGGAGTTGCAAGCACCAGAGGAAAAGCCGGATCACACATATTGGACTATCCATTTTGATGGATCCAGGCAATTGGAAGGCTCAGGGGCTGGAGTCGTGTTAACTTCCCCACGAGGTGATAAGTTTTGTTATGTTCTCCGCTTAATGTTCCCTTGTACTAATAATGCAGCTGAGTATGAAGCCTTGCTCCATGGTCTCTGGATGGCTAAAGAGATGAATCTAAGTCGGGTTAAGTGCTTCGGTGACTCGGACCTCGTAGCTCAACAGGTGTCTGGCACTTGGGACTCTAAAGACCCACTTATGGCGGCATATCGTCGTGAGGTGGATATTGTTGCAGGTCACTTCAAGGGTTATCAGGTGGATCACGTGGATTGTCAAAAAAATGAAGCAGCGGACGCTTTAAGCCGGTTGGGCTCTCAGCGTAAACCGGTCCCACCTAATGTCTTTCTTGATGTGTTGCACAATCCGTCAGTCAAGCTCCTAGGTGAAGCGGATTTGGCTATTCCTGATCCGGAGGCTCAATTGGTGGCAGCCCTGCATGTTATACAGGATTGGAAAGTTCCTTATCTTGCGTACATGAACCGGGGAGAGTTGCCAGAGGATGAGACTCTAGCCAGGCAGATAGTCCGGCGATCCAAATCTATGACTATTGTCAATGGCGAATTGCATCATTGCAGTATATCAGGGGCGTTTCAATGCTGCGTCTCCCCTGAGGAAGGCTGTGAAATTTTACGCGAAATCCATGAAGGGGATTGTGGTCACCACGCCGGTTCAAAGTCTCTGGTAGCTAAGGCGTTTCGTCACGGGTTCTACTGGTTGACAGCTCATGCTGATGCGGAGGACTTGGTTAAACGGTGTGATGGCTGTCAGAAATTTTCAAGGCGTGCTCATGTGCCGGCTCAAGAATTGAGGATGATTCCAATTACTTGGCCGTTTGCAACATGGGGGCTGGATATGGTCGGACCTTTTAAAAGGTCCAAGGATAAGAAAACCCACCTTTTGGTGGCAGTTGACAAGTTTACCAAGTGGGTTGAGGCGGAGCCTGTCAGCAAGTGTGATGCAGCTACAGCGGTGCAGTTCATTAAAAAGGTGATTTTCCGGTTTGGCTTTCCACACAGTATCATTACTGACAATGGTACCAATTTATCCAAGGGTGCTATGAAGGAATTCTATGAACGTGAGCACATCAGACTTGACGTATCATCAGTGGCTCACCCCCAGTCCAATGGGCAGGCAGAACGAGCTAATCAAGAAATCTTGCGAGGCATCAAACCCCGGCTTATGGTTCTGTTGCAAAGAACACCAGGATGTTGGGTTGAAGAGCTACCATCTGTGCTATGGAGTATCAACACCACGCCCAACCGATCTACAGGATACACACCGTTTTTTATGGTTTATGGAGCAGAGGCGGTTCTCCCTAGTGATATCCGGCACGATTTGCCTCGTGTGGCAGCTTATGTTGAAGCGGACAATGAGACAGCACGGCAAGATGCTTTGGATCTATTAGATGAGGAGCGTGACATAGCGGCTGCCCGCTCGGCGATTTATCAACAAGATCTTCGTCGCTATCACAGTCGCCGGGTCAGAACCAGAACTTTTCAAGAAGGAGATTTGGTGCTTCGACTCATCCAAGATCAGACGGATATGCACAAGTTATCCCCACCTTGGGAGGGACCTTTCGTGGTCAGCAAGAATCTGCACAATGGGTCGTATTATCTGATTGATATTCGAGAGCATAACGACTCACGCACATCAGAGGAGGAGACCAACAGGCCGTGGAATATAGCTCATCTTCGGCCTTACTACACTTGAGCCATCGGCTCTATCTATGTACATACTATGATAGTGTATATATTATCATTGATATAATAAAACCGGAGCCTCAGCTAAAGCGGGGTCTCTGTTCTTTCATATCATGTGTGGTTACATGGAGTGGTTCTGTTTTCAAGCGGCCTCCGGTTTACCCCTTGAAATTTGCTTTTCAACAAAAGCTTTGTGATATCACTTGGGGCCTTGGTCATGTCTGAACCAATGCAACGCCTTTTGATAGGCGAAAGCCACCAGATCACTTGGGGACATGGTCAAGTCTGAACCAGTCACGCCTCTTGATCGGCCTAAGGCCACAAAATCACTTGGGGGCTTGGTCGAGCCCGAACCATTGCCACGCCTTTTGATCGGCATAAATGCCACGGTTTCATTTGGGGACCTGGCTGACTTGAACTATTGTCACTCCTATTTGGGGGCTTGGTCCTGTCCGACCATGGTAACACCATCTGATCAGCTCAGTAAAGCATGATTTTGCAAACAGTTTTTATCATTGCCTTTTGTTTCCATATTTATTTTATGGCTATTCTTCAATTTTGTTGTGTTTATTTTAAACGAACAACATCTTTTTACCGGTTTAGCTAACGGAAATCGGTTCATTTGTAATCCGGAAAATATGCCCGGTTTAACCTTCCTGTTAACGTCATAAAGTAGCAGGGGGGCTCATAATGACCCAGCACGGTTTACATGGGAGTTATTTTCTTCCCTTTGATGGCAACGGTTTATAAGTACTCCGTTTCAAGCCTGGCTAAGCCAACTTCATGCCCAGCAATGGCAGGTATTTTGTATCACATGTCTTAACTACATTGATGCTATATATATATAAAGATCATAAACCAGTTGGCGGTTTAACAGCCACCGAAGTTCAAGCTTTTCTGATTGCAGGAAATATAAATCAAGGATTTCAAGTAAAAGTATCAGTACTTATGCACGAAGGCATAGTCAAGGCAGAAATATTGACTATCCTATTACAAGGCAACGCGGTGCCCAAATAAGATAATTGTTGTTCCGGCGGATCATAATAAAGCAGCTACTTAAACCGGCGTCCGGTTCAAGCCTGTTCATCGCCCCGGTCTGATGATTGTGGGTCGTCCCATGCCGTTTCAGTTTCTTCCTCTCTATCCATTGGCTGCAAATCAACAGTGGTCCAGTCGATGCCCATTAAAGCTTGAAAGACTGCTTCTTCGTGGATCACTCGTTTATTCTGATCATTGTACTGAGCTTGATAATGCGACAAGTCGGCCTCTTCAGCCAATTAAAAAGCCAGAGGGCATACTGCACGGTTTATTGCCCTCAAATCATCTTCATTGAACTCTGAGCCATCTTCCTTCAAGCTGGGATAGCCTTGAGCTGCTTCAATAGGATCGAAATCCAGCACCCATGCTTTTGCCCGGATTAAGGTGTTGATGGCTCCGGTTCGGGCAGCAGATTTTTTCAGTTCATCAATCCGAGAGGGAAGCATTGACAATCTGTTAAGAGTGTCTTGGATTAAAGTGGGTGCCGGATTGTTATGAGATGCAGTGGTGATGATCCGCTGCGCTCCGGTATACAGCTGTTCAATTAAAGTGTAGGCAGCCTTCAACTTCTTCCGAATATCTGATCCTAAGTGACCAATGCGTGTACCTGCAACAATACAGGAAATATCATAAACCGGCTCTATTATAAGCAGGCCAGAATTGTCAATGAAATCAAAAAGGAGCTTACCAAAGATAGCAGCGGTCATGGAATGTACTTGCCGCTTTACGGCGGTCAGCTCATCTACCACCGGTTTAAGAGCAGCTTCAGCGTTTTCAGCTCTTTTTATTAAATCGGCCTTCTCAGTGGCCCAATCAGTCCGCTCCTTATTGAAGCCCTCCTTCAGCTGTTCTGTGATGCTCAAAGCAGTGGTTATTTCTTCCTTTGCCTTGTTGGGTTTTCAAAGCTTCCTGCAGATCAGTAATCCGGTCCTCTTTGATCCTCACTTCAGCCTGCATAAAAACAGTGCTTGGCTTTAAAACAAACGGTACTGGAATTTGAAGTACCAACCACATAACAAGTTATACGCTTGATACTTGGGGGCTAATGCACCTTCAATTTTTCGTCTGCTACTAAATCGCAAAGTCCCAAGCTCAATACAGGTATTCACCTTGGCCCTTGGGGGCTAATGGCTATTTGCTCAGTTATGTTCTGATGTTAGAATCTTTATTGGAGTCCCGGTTTTTCTATACTATGTTAAACTGGCCCTTGGGGGCTACATTGATGGATTTCAAAGCATTGAGGACTGTGTTCAAGTCCCGGTTTGAAGAAGATTACAAACCGGCACTTGGGGGCTAGGAGGATTAATGCAGTGGCAATAATTAAAGAAAGAAGAAGCGCAAGGAAATTACCTCAAATTTATCTCTCATTATTTTTACCAGGCCAGCTTCACAGTCACGACTAGTATATAGCCGGTTCAAGTAACCAGAATGAACATCTTGGGCACTCAGAGCAGCATATGTTTCCAGTTCAACATTCCATTTGCCTTTGTTCATGCCAGAAGAATCTTCTTTCACAGTATGCTTGGCCAAAGCGACAGGATTCCCTGGTTCAAAGCGACCTACGCCGGTAATTACAACGTCATCGTCCTTGGACTCGCCGATTTGCGTTGGCGCAGTCGGTTTATCGGCAGGTTTTGAAGGACTGCGGGATCCATCAATCCGGACGGAGCTGGCAGGCTGATCAGCAAGGACTGAGGTATCGATAGGCCTTTTATCAGTAATGGCATCATCTTGCAAAGGAGGATCATTGGGAATATCTTCAGGAATGAACGATTCAAGATCTGGTGTTTTATCCTGTTCAGGGGCAGCATCTTCCTCGGCCGCTTTATTCAAGCGGGCTTTTTTGCTTGGTTAGGTTTAGCTTTGAAAGAGAAACAAAAAGTCAAGGAACAGCATAAGTTGTAACGTGATATACCAGAAGCGTATGTCCAGTTTAGCTTACCCAAGAACCGTTTTCAGTGGTGGCAGTTGAGTGGCCGACGATTCACCAGAGGAAGAATGGGAAGTAACCTGATAATCGGAGTCGGACGGATTAAGAGGTTGACGGATGAAACCCGCTTTAGGACATAAATTAATAAAAAGGTCGGAGACCTCGGAGCGGCGTTTTCGAACTGGACTGTTTGGTAAACCGGCGAAGGTAACTACCTGGCCGCTATGCCAGGTTGTGCGGCGAGCTTCATGTTGCTGAGTCTTCATAAGAAATTTGGGATCCAAATAAGCAAGAGGATGAGAAAGTTTAACTTTCCGGTTTGCCTGGCGAAATTTTGGCAAAGGCAAAGGATCCGAATCGGAAGAGAGAATAATTACCTCAGCGACGTTAGCATTACTGGCTTTAGCGTCGTCCTGACAAGTATCATCATCAATAAGGCATGTAAAAAGTAAGCCTAGTGAATCGAGTTCTACCTCAGGGTCTGAGTTACCCACATCATCATCAACAGCCAGATCAGATGAAGCAGTGGTTTTCCTCTTTTTAGCAGGCTTCTTGACGACCTTGGTCTTTGGCCGGATTGGCTGTTCTGCTTTCTCCGGTTTATCTTGTGAAAGCTTCTTGCTCCAAAATGGATTATCACCCTGGTTAAGCAGCAATTGATGTCAGACAGAGATAGCAATAATAGGCTCCATAAAAAATGCAATCAAAAACTTACAGTCGGCGGTTTGTTGGTAGCACAGAAAGGGGGCAGGCCGGTTTGAGCACAGAGGTGCTCCGGTTCGTTCAACATTTTCTTTACAGCCTCTGTGACTTCATCTTCGGAGAGCTGGATGTTGATGTGTCGAAGTGGGTCATCAACGCTACCAGTATACTCGCACATTAAACCGGAGCGCTGGCTGAGAGGCAGTATGCTCCAGGATATCCAACAGCGTGCGAGATCTACTCCTGTCAAACCATTGGCCATGAAGGCTCGGAGCTTGGATAATTGCCGAGCGTATTTACTCCTCTCCTTGGCACTTAACCTTTGTGGGAAAGGGTCTGTATTGCTGAGCCGCTCCGGACGAAAGCCAGGCAAAGGATTTTCATCATCAGGGGAAGTATCTTTGCAATAAAACCATGTTGCATTCCACTCTTTGGGGTGACTGTGTAGTTTGGCATGAGGATAAGTGATTTCTTTCCTTTTCTGAATTGCCATACCGCCCAATTCAGTATTGGGGCCATCAGTGAATTCTGTGCAGCGGTTTAAGTGGAAGCAGTCTCTGAACAATTCGACTGTGGGTTTTTCTTGAAGGTATACCTCACAGAGCACTTGGAAGTGACATAAGTTGGTAACAGAGTTGGGGCCAGTATCTTGCGGGCGAAGTTGAAAATTGGCTAACATGTCCCGGTAAAATTTAGAGCCGGGCGGTTTGAAGCCCCGGGCTAAGTGATCTGCAAAGATCACAACCTCTCCCTCTTGAGGTGTGGGAGGACATTCATTACCAGGAACCCTCCAGTGGATAGTCTCTTTGCTGTCTAAAGCGCCGATCGAGACTAAATCGTCCAACTGAGCTTCTGTGACACGAGAAGGAACCCAGTTGCACTCATATACTTGTTTGGCCATGGTGAGATCTACAAGAAATAGGTGATTCCGGTTCAAGAACATGTTGGATAAAAGAAGGCGCTGGTATGAACAATACTAAATCGGAGGCAGTATACTTAAACCGGACTTTTATGAAGTGGCATCATATGGCTAAAGAGTTCTGGCGGTTCAACAAGGGGACTAATGGTATATACCGGTTTATTAACTGTTTCTATATTAAGTTAAACCGCCTGGTCTAAACATTGAAAGCAAGTGAGGTTGCGAATGGCTAACTATGCAGAAACAGGTTTTGCAAAGTCTTATTGCGGCAATGGATCTGAAGCAAGTTCAGAAAAACAGAAAATATTCAAAAGATTAAAACAGAACGGAAGTGAATCAATGGGCAGGTACATAGATGAGACCTATGGACTCGAGCGTGAAACTACAGGTGGATGCTAAAAGGCTACTGCTAATCAGAGCAGGGTTTCACAGATTTATCCAGGAGTCTGGGTACGAGCATGAACAAGTGAAGAACGCGGCAAGAACATGAAACCCTAGAACAGATCTATGTCTAGAAGAGCAGAAGGCTTACCAGAATCGAGGAAAACGCGGGAAAGTACTGCAGTGCTCTGGATCGTTCAGGCTGATGCAGCGGCCCAAGATGGTGCAGAGGTCGACGGCGGTGGTGGAGCTCTGAGGCTGGAGACGCGAGGAAGACGAACAGAAAGAGACGAAGGGGAGAAAAGGAAATGACCCTTCGGTCCTATTTATAAGGCAAAGGACGTGTCAGGCGCGCGAATCCGGGAGTCACAGAATTCAGAAGTGGAGCTGCTGCCTTGGGTATCGCAGATCTATTAATAAAAAAGGTGTCATAAATGTTAACTTCATGATGACGTCATACCGGTTTACAGCAACTAGAGATGATGACGACATGGCGGTTTATCAATTACCAGAAGATGTCGAAGACAAAGATTTCTTTGTGAAGTATTGACATGAACCAAATCAAATCAATCTGGGGCCTAATGTTGGGGATATTACTGCTAGGTGTGAACCGGCCTACCTGGGCCGGGTTAACTTCATTAGTAGTATAAAGATGATTAAGCAGATGAAGGCTCAAGGCCTGTAGTCGGTTTAGAACCTGTAGCCGTAAACCGGCTTGATATGTAAACTTGCATTGTAACTTAGGAATAGAGAGAGACCAACCGGGATACGAGTATGAACCGGTGTGGGACTCTGTGGACCGACGGGCGTCACCCGTGTATATAAGGGGACGACCCGGCGGCAGTTCAAGGACAGACAACAACAACTCGAGCCTAGGCGAAGCTTGTTTGCTCCCTAGCCATCGAAACCATATCAATTCCATCACAACTAGACGTAGGCTTTTACCTTCATCGAAGGGGCCGAACTAGTATAAACCCTTGTGTCTTTGTGTCCGCTTTAACCCCTTCAAGTTAACCTGTAGCGATGGCTCCACGACTAAGTCCTTTCACGAGGACATCTGCCGTCACAAATCCACGACAATACCCGAACGAATTTCGTATTCAATATTTTCAGTAGGTGCAGTAGGTCGAGGGGTAACTAATTGTGGTTCTGGTCGAGGTGAATATACCCCGAACAAACCCCTCAAAGGATTGTTTTCCATAGTAACAAGTGACAATAAATTTCAGCACGTAGTTATAATTTTTCCTTACCAATTTCCACTTACCAAGAGCGCTTCACTCCCCGGCAACGGCACCAGAAAAGAGCCTTGATGACCCACAAGTATATGGGATCGATTGTAGCCTTTTCTATAAGTAAGAGTGTCGAACCCAATGAGGAGCAGAAGGAAATGACAAGTGGTTTTCAGCAAGGTAATGTCTGCAAGTGCTGAAAGTGTAAGTAACAGAGTAGTTTGATAGCAAGATAATTTGTAATGATCAAGTAACGGTAGTAGTAAAAAAGTGCAGCAAGGTAGCTCAATCCTTTTGAGGCAAATTACATGCCAAAACGGTCTCTTATGATAAGCAAAGTGTTCCTGAGGGTACATGGGAATTTTATCTAGTCACTTTGATCATGTTGGTTTGATTCATGTTTGCTACTTTGATAATTTGGTATGTCGGTGGACCAGTGCTTAGGTTCTGTTCTTACTTGAACAAACCTCCTACTTATGATCAACCCCCTCGCAAGCATCCGCAACTACGAGAAAAGTATTAAGAATAAATTCTAACCATAGCATTAAACTTTTGGATCCAACCGGCCCCTTACAGAATAGCGCAAAAAGTAGGGTTTAAGCTTCTGTCACTCTCACAACCCATCATCTAATAACTAATCCACAATGTATTCCCTTAGGCCCAAATATGGTGAAGTGTCATGTAGTCGACGTTCACATGACACCACTAAGGGAACCACAACATACATATCATCAAAATATCGAACACATATCAAGTTCACATGATTACTTGCAACATGATTTCTCCCGTGACCTCAAGAACAAAAGTAACTACTCACAACTGATAATCATGCTCAAGATCAGAGGGGTATTAAATAGCATAATGGATCTGAACATATAATCTTCCACCAAATAAACCATATAGTAATCAACTACGAGATGTAATCAACACTACTAGTCACCCACAAGCAACAATCTATAGTTTCGGTACAAAGATTGAACACAAGAGAGGGACTAGGATTTGAGAGGAGATAATGATGTTGGAGATGTTGATGGAGATTGCCCTCCCCGAGATGGGAGAGTTGTTGGTGATGATGATGACGACGATTTCCCCCTCTAGGAGGGAAGTTCCCCAGGCAAAATCGCTCGGCCGAAGGGCAAAAGTGCTGCTGCCCAGGTTTTGCCTCGAGATGGCGGTGCTTCGTCCCGAAAGTCCTCTCCTGATTTTTTCTAGGTCAAAATGACTTATGTACCAGAAGAGGGGCACCGGAGGTGGGCCAAGGGGAGCACAACCCACCAGGGCACGCCTGGGCTCCCTAGCGCGCCCAGGTGGGTTGTGCCCACCTGGTGGGCCACCTTTGGTACTTATTTGCTCCAACAGTTCTCATTTATTCCATAAAAATTCCTCGTGAAGTTTCAGCTTATTTGGAGTTGTGCATAATAGGTAGTCTGATGTGGCTTTTTCAGGTCCAGATTTCCAGCTGCTAGAATTCCCCCCTTTATGTGTACCTTGCATATTATGAGAGAAAAGGCATTAGAATTACTCTAAAAAGCATAATTATGCAATAAAACAACATAAATTACAGTAGGTAAACATGATGCAAAATGGACGTATCAAATATGTGGGAGCCAATATGAACATCTAGGTTCCGCTATTGGTTATTGACAGGAGAGGTGTCTCGATCATGTCTACATAGTTCTCGAACCCGTAGGGTCCACACACTTAACGTTCGATGACAATTTTGTATTATATGAGTTATGTGATTTGGTGACCGAATGTTGTTCGGAGTCCCGGATGAGATCACGAACATGACGAGGAGTCTCGAAATGGTCGAGAGGTAAAGATTGATATATAGGACGATGGTATTTGGACATCGGAAGTGTTCTAGAGGGAACTGGGTACATATCGGGTCACCGGAAGGGGTTCCGGGCACCCCCCCCCCCAGCAAAGATATGGGCCTAATGGGCCAAGAGGGGAAACACATCAGCCTGTAGGGGCTGTTGCGCCCCCCATATGGGCCGCACCTGAGGGGAAGGAAAGAGGTGAAGAGAGAAAGGAAGGGGAGGGATTTGGCCCCCTTCCTTCCCTCCTCCATCCTCCTTCATTTCCCTTCCGGTGAATAAGGAAGGGGGGAGGCCGAATTGGGGAGGAGCCCAAGTAGGATTTCTCCTACTTGGGGCGCCCCTTGCTACTCCCCTCCCTCTCCCACCTATATATACATGGGCAGGGGGAGCCTAGAACACACAACAACATCAATTGTTAGCCGTGTGCGGCGCCCCCCTCCACAGGTTCCACCCCCGGTCATATTCTCGCAGTGCTTAGGCTAAGCCCTATGCGGATCACTTCACCATCACCGTCACCACACCGTCGTGCTAAGGGAACTCATCTACCTCGACACCTTGCTGGATCAAGAGGACGAGGGACGTCATCGAGCTGAACGTGTGCAGAACTCGGAGGTGCCGGATGTTCGGTACTTGATCGCTCAGAGCTAGAAGAAGTTCGACTACATCAACCACATTGTTAAATGCTTCCGCTTTTGGTCTACGAGGGTACTAGACACACTCTCCCCCTCTCGTTGCTATGCATCTCCTAGATAGATCTTGTGTGAGCGTAAGAATTTTTTTGAAATTGCATGCTATGTTCCCCAACAGTGGCATCAGAGCCAGGTCTATGCGTAGATGATATGCACAAGTAGAACACAAAGAGTTGTGGGTGATGATCGTCATACTGTTTACCACCAATGTCTTATTTTGATTAGGCGGTATTGTTGGATGAAGCGGCCCGGACCAACCTTACATGACAACATTCATGAGACCAGTTTCACCGACAGATATGCAACTAGTTTTGCATAAAGGTGGCTGGCGTGTGTCTGTTTATCCTACTTTAGTTGAATCTAATTTGACTGTGGTTGGTCCTTGTCGAAGGTTAAAACATCAAACTTGATAAATCACCATTGTGTTTTTGTGCAGTAGGTAAGAACGGTTCTTGCTAGAAGCCCATAGCAGCCACGTAAAACTTGCAACAAAAAAATAGAGGACGTCTAACTTGTTTTTGCAGGGCATGTTGTGATGTGATATGGTCAAGACATGATGTGATATATGTTGTTGTATGAGATGATCATGTTTTGTAGAAGTTATCAGCAACTGGCAGGAGCCTTATGGTTGTCGCTTTATTGTATGAAATGCAAACGCCATGTAATTGCTTTACTTTAACACTAAGCAGTAGCGATAGTTGTAGAAGCAATAGTTGGCGAGACGACCACGACGCTATGATGGAGATCAAGGTGTCGAGCCGGTGACGATGGAGATCATGACGATGCTTTGGAGATGGAGATCAAAAGCACAAGATGATGATGTCCATATCATGTCACATATTTTGATTGCATGTGATGTTTATCTTTTATGCATCTTGTTTTGCTTAGTACGGCGGTAGCATTGTAAGATGATCCCTTAACTAAAATTTCAAGGTATACGTGTTCTCTCTGAGTATGCACCGTTGCGACAGTTCTTCATGCTGAGACACCACGTGATGATCGGGTGTGATAGACTCTACGATCACATACAATAGGTGCAAGACAGTTTTGCACGTGCGGAATACTCGGGTTAAACTTGACGAGCCTAGCATGCACAGACATGGCCTCGGAACACTAGGGACCGAAAGGTCGAACGTGAATAATCATATAATAGATATGATCAACATAGAGATGTTCACCATTGATGACTACTCCATCTCACGTGATGATCAGACATGGTTTAGTTGATTTGGATCACGTATCATTTAGATGACTTGAGGGATGTCTATCTAAGTGGGAGTTCTTAGGTAATTTGATTAACTGAACTTAATTTATCACGAACTTAGTCCTGATAGTATATGCAAATTATGTTGTAGATCAATAGCTCGCGTTGTAGCTCCCCTATGTTTTTTGATATATTCCTAGAGAAAACTAAGTTGAAAGATGATAGTAGCAATGATGCAGACTGGGTCCATGACCTGAGGATTATCCTCATTGCTGCACAGAAGAATTATGTCCTTAATGCACCGCTAGGTGACAGACCTATTGCAGGAGCAGATGCAGCCGTTATGAACGTTTGACAAGCTCGGTACGATGACTACTTGATAGTTTAGTGCACCATGCTTTACGGCTTAGAACCGGGACTTTAAAAACGTTTTGAACACCACGAAACATATGAGATGTTCCAAGAGCTGAAATTGGTATTTTAGACTCATGCCTGTGTCGAGAGGTATGAGAACTCTGACAAATACTTTGCCTATAAGATGGAGGAGAATAGCTCAGCTAGGCTCAGAATGTCTGGGTACTACAATCGCTTGAATCAAGTGGGAGTTAATATTCTAGATAAGATAGTGACTGAAAAAGTTCTCTAGTCACTATCACCAAGCTACTAGAACTTCGTGATGAACTATAATATGCAAGAGATGACAAAAACAATTCCTGAGCTTTTCGCGATGCTGAAATCGGGAAAAGGTAGAAATCAAGAAAGAGCATCAAGTGTTGATGGTTAACAAGACCACTAGTTTCAAGAAAAGGGCAAGGAAAAGAAAGGGAACTTCAAGAAGAATGGCAAGAAAGTTGTCACTCCCGTGAAGAAGCCCAAAGCTGGACCTAAGCCTGAAACTGAGTGCTTCTACTGCAAAGGAAATGGTCACTGTAAGAGGAACTACCCCAAATATTTGGCGGATAAGAAGGATGGCAAAGTGAACAAAGGTATATTTGATACATGTTATTGATGTGTACCTTACTAGTGCTTGTTGTAGCCCCTGGGTATTTGATACCTATTCGGTTGCTAAGATTAGTAACTCGAAACAGGAGTTGCAGAATAAATGGAGACTAGTTGAGGGTTAAGTTATGATGTGTGTTGGAAGTGGTTCCAAGATTGATATGATCATCATCGCACACTCCTTATACTTTTGGGATTAGTGCTGAACCTAAATAAATGGTATTTGGTGTTTGCGTTAAGCATGAACAAGATATGATCGTGTTTATTGCAATACGGTTATTCGTTTAAGACAGAGAATAATTTTTATTCTCTTTACATGAATAAAACCTTATATGGTCATACACCCAATGTTAATGGTTTATTGAATCTTGATCATAGTGATACACATATTCATAATATTGATGCCAAAAGATGCAAAGTTGATAATGATAGTGCAACATATTTGTGGCACTGCCATTTAGGTCATATTGGTGTAAAGCGCATGAAGAAACTCCATGCAGATGGACTTTGGAATCACTTGATTATGAATCATTTGATACTTTCGAACCATGCCTCATGGGCAAGATGACTAAAACTCCGTTCTCTAGAACAATGGAGCGAGCCAATGACTTACTGGAAATAATACATACTGATGTATGCGTTCGATGAGTGTTGAAGCACGCCGCAGGTATCGTCATTTTCTGACCTCCACAGATGATTTGAGCAGATGTGGGTATATCTACTTAATGAAACAAAAGTCTGAAACATTTGAAAAGTTCAAAGAATTTCAGAGTGAAGTGGAGAATCATCGTAATAAGAAAATAAAGTTTCTACGATCTGACCGCAGAGGCGAATATTTGAGTTATGAGTTTGGCCTTCCTTTAAAACAATGTGGAATTGTTTCACAACTCACGCCACCTGGAACACCACAGTGTAATGGTGTGTCCGAATGTCGTAACCACACTTTATTAGATATAGTGCGATATATGATGTCTCTTACCGATTTACCACTATCGTTTTGGGGTTATGCATTAGAGACAACCGCATTCACATTAAATAGGGCACCGTATAAATCCGTTGAGACGACTCTGTATGAACTGTGGTTTGGCAAGAAACCTAAGTTGTCGTTTCTTAAAATTTGGGGTTGCGACACTTATGTCAAAAGGCTTCAGCCTGATAAGCTTGAACCCAAATCGGAGAAGTGCGTATTCATAGGATACCCTAAGGAAACAATTGGGTACACCTTCCATCACAGATCGGAAGGCAAGATATTTGTTGCTGAGAATGGGTCCTTACTAGAGAAGGAGTTTCTCTCAAAAGAAGTGAGTGGGAGGAAAGTAGAACTTGATGAGGTAAATGTACGTTCTCTCGAATTGGAAAGTAGTACATCAGAGAAAAATGTTCCTGTTATGCCTACACCAACTAGAGAGGAAGCTAATGATGATGATCATGAAACTTCAGATCAAGTTACTATTGAATTTCGTAGGTCGACCAGAGCACGATCCGCACCAGAGTAGTACGGTAATCCTGTCCTGGAAGTCATGTTACTAGACCCTGGTGAACCTATGAACTATGAAGAAGCTATGATGAGCCCAGATTCCAATAAATGGCTTGAGGCCATGAAATCTGAGATAGATCCATATATGATAATAAAATGTAGACTTTGGTAGACTTGCCCGATGATCGGCAAGCCATAGAGAATAAATGGATCTTCAAGAAGAAGACTGACACTCATGGTAATGTTACTGTCTACAAAGCTCGACTTGTCGCAAAATGTTTTCGACAAGTTCAATGGGTTGACTACGATGAGAATTTCTCAACCATAGCGATGCTAAAGTCCACCCGAATCATGGTAGCAATTGCCACATTTTATGAAATCTGGCAAATGGATGTCAAAACTGCATTTCTTAAATGGATATATCTAAGAAGAGTTGTATATGATCCAACCAGAAGGTTTTGTCATTCCTAAAGGCGCTAACAAGGTGTGCAAGCTCCAGCGATCCATCTATGGACTGGTGCAAGCATCTCGGAGTTGGAATATACACTTTGATAAGGTGATCAAAGCATACGTTTTATACAGACTTACAGTGAAGCATGTATTTACAAGAAAGTGAGTGGGAGCTCAGTATCATTTATGATATTATATGTGGATGACATATTGTTGATTGGAAATGATATAAATTTTTTGGATAGCATAAAAGGATACATGAATAAGACGTTTTTCTAAAGAAAAGACCTCAGTGAAGCTGCTTACATATTGGGCATCAAGATCTATAGAGATAGATCAAGACGCTTGATAAGACTTTCAATGAGTAAATACCTTGATAAGATTTTGAAGGAGTTCAAAATGGATCAGTCAAAAAAGGAGTTCTTGCCTGAGTTGTAAGGTATAAAGTTGAGTAAGACTCAAAGCCCGACCACGGCAGAAGATAGAAAGAGAATGAAAGTCATTACCTATGCCTCAGCCATAGGTTCTATAAAGTATGTCATGCTGTGTACCTGACCTGTTGTGTACCTTGTCATGAGTTTGGCAAAGGGGGTACAATAGTGATCCAGGAGTAGATCACTGGACAACAGTCAAAGTTATTCTTAGTTACCTTAAAGAGGACTAAGGAAATGTTTCTCGATTATGGAGGTGATAAAGAGTTCGTCGTAAAGAGTTACGTCGATGCAAGCTTTGACACTGATCTAGATGACTCTAAGTCTAAATCTAGATGCGTATTGGACGTGGGAGCAATTAGCTAGAGTAGCTCCATGTAGAGCATTGTAGACATAGAAATTTGCAAAATACATACGGATCTGAATGTGGCAGACCCATTAACTAAACTTCTCTCACACGCAAAACATGATCACACCTTAGTACTCTTTGGGTGTTAATCACATAGCAATGTGAACTAGATTATTGACTCTAGTAAACCCTTTGGGTGTTGGTCACATGGTGATGTGAACTATGGGTGTTAATCACATAAAGATGTGAACTATTGGTGTTAAATCACATGGCGATGTGAACTAGATTATTGACTCTAGTGCAAGTGGGAGACTGAAGGAAATATGCCCTAGAGGCAATAATAAAGTTGTTATTTTATATCTCCTTATTTCATGATAAATGTTTATTATTCGTGCTAGAATTGTATTAACCGGAAACTTGATACATGTGTGGATACATAGACAAAATACCGTGTCCCTAATAAGCCTCTACTAGACTAGCTCGTTGATCAAATATGATCAAGTTTCCTAACCATATACATGTGTTGTCATTTGATAAATGGGATCACATCATTAGGAGAATGATGTGATGGACAATACCCATTTGTTAGCTTAGCATTATGACCGTTCAGTTTTATTGCTATTGCTTTCTTCATGTCATATACATATCCTTTGACTATGAGATTATGCAACTCCCGGATATGCCTTCTGTTCTATCAAATTCACAACATAACTGGGTGATTATAAAGATGCTCTACAGGTATCTCCAAAGGTGTTTGTTGGGTTGTCATAGATCGAAATTAGGATTTGTCACTCAGAGTATCGGAGAGGTATCTCTGGGCCCTCTCGGTAATGCACACCATAAGAAGCCTTGCAAGCAAAGTGACTAATGAGTTAGTTGCAGGATGATGCATTACAGAACAAGTAAAGAGGCTTGTCGGTAACGAGATTGAATTAGGTATGAAGATATCAACGATCGAATCTCGGGCAAGTAACATACAGATGACAAAGGGAATACCATATGTTGTCATAACGGTTCGACTGATAAAGATCTTCGTAGAATATGTGAGAGCCAATATGAGCATCCAGGTTCCTCTATTGGCTATTGACCGGAGGGGTGTCTCCGTCATGTCTACATAGTTCTCAAACCCTGAAAGGATCGAAAAGAGGTGTCTAGAGGGGGGGTGATTAGACCCTCAACAAGTAAAGGTTGCAGTTTTTAAGTTTTTCAAGTTAAGGTTGGAGATTAGCACAATTTCAAGCATTCACAATACAATTCAAGCAAGCATGGCAAGAGTATATGAGCAGCAGAAAGTAAAGCATGCAACTTGCAAGAAAGTAAAGGGATGGGACTGGAGTGAGCAAACGCAATTGGAGACACGGAGATTTTTGGCGTGGTTCCGATAGGTGGTGCTATCGTACATCCACGTTGGTGGAGACTTCAACCCATGAAGGGTAACGGTTGCGCGAGTCCACGGAGGGCTCCACCCACGAAGGGTCCACGAAGAAGCAACCTTGTCTATCCCACCATGGCCATTGCCCACGAAGGACTTGCCTCACTTAGATAGATCTTCACGAAGTAGGCGATCTCCTTGCCCTTACAAACTCCTTGGTTCAACTCCACAATCTTGATGGAGGCTCCCGAGTGACACCTAACCAATCTAGGAGACACCACTCTCCAAAAGGTAATAGAAGGTGTGTTGATTATGAACTCCTTTCTCTTGTGCTTCAAATGATAGTCTCCCCAACACTCAACTCTCTCTCACAGATTTGGATATGGTGGAAAGATGATTTGAGTGGAAAGCAACTTGGGGAAGGCTAGAGATCAAGATTCTTGTGGTTGGATTGGAATGTCTTGGTCTCAACACATGAGTAGGTGGTTCTCTCTCAGAAATGAGTAGTGGAAGTGTAGGCATGTTCTGATGTCTCTCTCTCAGATGGAGAAGGGGGTGGAGGGGTATATATAACCTCCACACAAAATCTAGCCATTACACACAATTCACAAAACTCAGTGGGACCGAATAGTGAAACTCGGTCAGACCGATATGGTTCAAAATGTGAACGTTAGATTTTTCGGTGGGACCGACAAGGTCAACTCGGTGAGACCGATGTGCTAGGGTTAGGGCAAAACCTCATCTCGGAGAGACCGATTGCATGAACTCGGTGAGACCGATTTCAGGAATAAGCAAACAGAGAGTTGGTCAAGCAAACTCGGCGGGACCGACTGCATATCTCGGTGAGACCGAAATAACTGCAATAGGTAACAGAGAGTTTGCAGGGCCATCTCGGTGAGACCGAGATCCCATCAGTGAGACCAAACTGGTTAGGGTTTCTAGCAGTGGCTATGTCAAGTGAACTCGGTGGCGCCGGATAGATCAAATCGGTGGGGCCGAGTTTTGTTGGAAATATGCCCTAGAGGCAATAATAAAAGTGTTATTATTATATTTCTTTGTTCATGATAATAGTCTTTTATTCATGCTATAACTGTATTATCCGGAAATCGTAATACACGTGTGAATACATAGACCACAATATGTCCCTAGTGAGCCTCTAGTTGACTAGCTCGTTGTGATCAACGGATAGTCATGGTTTCCTGGCTATGGACATTGGATGTCGTTGATAACGGGATCACATCATTAGGAGAATGATGTGATGGACAAGACCCAATCCTAAGCATAGCACAAAGGTCGGTTAGTTCGTTTGCTAGAGCTTTTCCAATGTCAAGTATCTCTTCCTTAGACCATGAGATCGTGTAACTCCCGGATACCGTAGGAGTGCTTTGGGTGTACCAAACGTCACAACGTAACTGGGTGACTATAAAGGTGCATTACAGGTATCTCCAAAAGTGTCTGTTGGGTTGACACGGATCAAGACTGGGATTTGTCACTCCGTGTTACGGAGAGGTATCACTGGGCCCACTCGGTAGTGCATCATCATAATGAGCTCAAGGTGGCCAAGTGTCTGGTCACGGGATCATGCATTACGGTACGAGTAAAGTGACTTGCCGGTAACGAGACTGAACGAGGTATTGGGATACCGACGATCGAGTCTCGGGCAAGTAACATACCGTCTGACAAAGGGAATTGCATACGGGGTTTGATTGAATCCTCGACATCGTGATTCATCCGATGACAACATCGAGGAGCATGTGGGAGCCAACATGGGTATCCAGATCCCGCTGTTGGTTATTGACCTGAGGTCGTCTTGGTCATGTCTGCATGTCTCCCGAACCCGTAGGGTCTACACACTTAAGGTTCGGTGACGCTAGGGTTATCAGGAAGACAAGTATGTGATTACCGAATGTTGTTCGGAGTCCCGGATGAGATCCCGGACGTCATGAGGAGTTCCGGAATGGTCCGGAGGTAAAGATTTATATAAGGAAAGTGGTTAAACAGACACCGAAAAGTTTCGGTGGCATACCGGTATTGTACCGGGGCCACCGGAAGGGTTCCGGGGGTCCACCGGGTGGGGCCACCCCTCCCGGGGGGGGGCACATGGGCTGTGTGGGAGAGGGAGCCAGCCCCTAGTGGGCTGGGCGCACCTCCCCATCTAGGCCCATGCGGCTAGGTCAAGGGGAGGGGAAACCCTAAAGGGGGCGCCCCCCTAGCTTGGGGGGCAAGCCACCCCTTTTCCCTCTCCCTTTGGCCACCGCCCCCCTCTAGGGTTTCCCCTAGAGGGCCGGCCCCCTTGCCCCTCTCCTCCTATATATAGAGGGGTGAGGGGAGGGCTGCAACAATACAAGCCAAGGCGCAGCCCCTCCCCTCCCCAACACCTCTCCTCCTCCGTACGTGCTTGGCGAAGCCCTGTCGGAGTACTGCTGCACCAACTACACCACGCCGTCGTGCTGCGGTTGGAGCTGTCTTCCTCATCCTCTCGTTCCTCCTTGCTGGATCAAGACGAAGGAGACGTCGCCCGTACCGTACGTGTGTTGAACGCGGAGGTGTTGTCCGTTCAGCACTTGGTCATCGGTGATCTGAATCACGACGAGTACGACTCCATCATCACCATCCCCTTGAACGCTTCCGCACTTGATCTACAAGTGGTATGTAGATGCAAACTCACTCCCTTGACTCGTTGCTTAGATGAACTCATAGATGGATCTTGGTGAAACCGTAGGAAAAATTTTAATTTTCTGCAACGTTCCCCAACAATGGCATAATGAGCTAGGTCTATGCGTAGTTCTCTATTGCACGAGTAGAACACAATTTTGTTGTGGGCGTGGATCTTTTCAACTTGCTTGCCGCTACTAGTCTTATCTTGCTTCAGCGGTATTGTGGGATGAAGCGGCCCGGACCAACCGTACACGTACGCTTACGTGAGACCGGTTCCACCGACTGACATGCACTAGTTGCATAAGGTGGCTGGCGGGTGTCTGTCTCTCCCACTTTAGTTGGAGCGGATTCGATGAAAAGGGTCCTTATGAAGGGTAAATAGAAGTTGACACGATCACGTTGTGGTTATTCGTAGGTAAGAAAATGTTCTTGCTAGAACCCAATTGCAGCCACGTAAAAGATGCAACAACAATTAGAGGACGTCTAACTTGTTTTTGCAGCAATTGTCATGTGATGTGATATGGCCAGAAGTTGTGATGAATGATGAATGATATATTGTGATGTATGAGATCATGTTCTTGTAATAGGAATCACGACTTGCATATCGATGAGTATGACAACCGACAGGAGCCATAGGAGTTGTCTTTATTTTGTATGACCTGCGTGTCATTGAAGAACGCCATGTAAACTACTTTACTTTATTTGCTAAACGCGTTGGTCATAGAAGTAGAAGTAGTCGTTGGCGTGACAACTTCATGAAGACACGATGATGGAGATCATGGTGTCATGCCGGTGACAAGATGATCATGGAGCCCCGAAGATGAAGATCAAAGGAGCTATATGATATTGGCCATATCATGTCACTACTTTATATAATTGCATGTGATGTTTATTATGTTTATGCATCTTGTTTACTTAGAACGACGGTAGTAAATAAGATGATCCCTTATAACAATTTCAAGAAAGTGTTCCCCCTAACTGTGCACCGTTGCTAAAGTTCGTCGTTTCGAAGCACCACGTGATGATCGGGTGTGATAGATCCTTACGTTCACATACAACGGGTGTAAGACAGTTTTACACATGCAAAAATACTTAGGGTTAACTTGACGAGCCTAGCATGTACAGACATGGCCTCGGAACATGGAGACCGAAAGGTCGAACACGAGTCGTATGGAAGATACGATCAACATGAGAATGTTCACCGACGATGACTAGTCCGTCTCACGTGATGATCGGACACGGCCTAGTCGACTCGGATCGTGTAACACTTAGATGACCAGAGGGATGTCTAATCTGAGTGGGAGTTCAATAATTTGATTAGATGAACTTAATTATCATGAACTTAGTCTAAAACCTTTTGCAAATATGTCTTGTAGATCAAATGGCCAACGCTCATGTCAACTTGAACTTCAACGCGTTCCTAGAGAAAACCAAGTTGAAGGATGATGGCAGTAACTATACGGACTGGGTCCGGAACCTGAGGATCATCCTCATAGCTGCCAGGAAACAATATGTCCTAGAAGGACCGCTAGGTGACGCTCCCGTCCCAGAGAACCAAGACATTATGAATGCTTGGCAGTCTCGTGCTGATGATTACTCCCTCGTTCAGTGCGGCATGCTTTACAGCTTAGAACCGGGGCTCCAAAAGCGTTTTGAGCATCACGGAGCATATGAGATGTTCGAAGAGCTAAAACTAGTTTTCCAAGCTCACGCCCGGGTCGAGAGATATGACATCTCTGACAAGTTCTATAGTTGTAAGATGGAGGAAAATAGTTCTGTCAGTGATCACATACTCAAGATGTCTGGGTTGCACAACCGTATGACCCAGCTGAATATTAACCTCCCTGATGAGGCAGTCATTGACAGAATCCTTCAGTCGCTCCCACCAAGCTACAAGAGCTTTGTGATGGACTACAATATGCATGGGATGGTAAAGACCATTCCTGAAGTATTTTCCATGCTGAAGTCAGCAGAGGTTGAAATCAAGAAAGAACATCAAGTGTTGATGGTCAATAAGACCACTAAGTTCAAGAAGGGCAAGGGTAAGAAGAACTTCAAGAAGGACGGCAAGGAGGTTGCCGCACCCGGTAAGCCAGTTGCCGGGAAGAAGTCAAAGAATGGACCCAAGCCTGAGACTGAGTGCTTTTATTGCAAGGGGAAGGGTCACTGGAAGCGGAACTGCCCCAAATACTTAGCGGATAAGAAGGCCGGCAACACTAAAGGTATATTTGATATACATGTAATTGATGTGTACCTCACCAGTACTTGTAGTAACTCCTGGGTATTTGATACCGGTGCCGTTGCTCATATTTGTAACTCACAGCAGGGGCTGCGGAATAAGCGGAGACTGGCGAAGGACGAGGTGACGATGCGCGTCGGGAATGGTTCCAGAGTCGATGTGATCGCCGTCGGCACGCTACCTCTACATTTACCCACGGGATTAGTTTTGAACCTTAATAATTGTTATTTAGTGCCAAGTTTGAGCATGAACATTGTATCTGGATCTCGTTTAATATGAGATGGCTACTCATTTAAGTCTGAGAATAATGGTTGTTCGATTTATATGAGAGATATGTTTTATGGTCATGCTCCGATGGTCAATGGTTTATTCTTAATGAATCTCGAGCGTAATACTACACATATTCATAGCGTGAATACCAAAAGATGTAAAGTTGATAACGATAGTCCCACATACTTCTGGCACTGCCGCCTTGGTGACATTGGTGTCAAGCGCATGAAGAAGCTCCATGCTGATGGACTTTTAGAGTCTCTCGATTATGAATCATTTGACACATGCGAACCATGCCTCATGGGCAAGATGACCAAGACTCCGTTCTCCGGAACAATGGAGCGAGCAACCAACTTGTTGGAAATCATACATACCAATGTGTGCGGTCCAATGAGTGTTGAGGCTCGCGGAGGATATCGTTATGTTCTCACTCTCACTGATGACTTGAGTAGATATGGGTATGTCTACTTAATGAAACACAAGTCTGAGACCTTTGAAAAGTTCAAGGAATTTCAGAATGAGGTAGAGAATCAACGTGACCGAAAGATAAAATTCCTACGATCAGATCGTGGAGGAGAATACTTAAGTCACGAATTTGGTACACACTTAAGGAAATGTGGAATCGTTTCACAACTCCCGCCGCCTGGAACACCTCAGCGTAACGGTGTGTCCGAATGTCGTAATCGCACTCTATTAGATATGGTGCGGTCTATGATGTCTCTTACCGATTTACCACTATCATTTTGGGGATACGCTCTAGAGATAGCTACATTCACTTTAAATAGGGCACCGTCTAAATCCGTTGAGACGACATCGTATGAATTATGGTTTGGGAAGAAACCTCTGTCGTTTCTAAAAGTTTGGGGATGCGATGCTTATGTCAAGAAACTTCAACCTGAAAAGCTCGAACCCAAGTCGGTAAAATGCGTCTTCATAGGATACCCTAAGGAAACCATTGGGTATACCTTCTACTTAAGATCCGAGGGCAAGATCTTTGTTGCCAAGAACGGATCCTTTCTAGAAAAAGAGTTTCTCTCGAAAGAAGTAAGTGGGAGGAAAGTAGAACTCGATGAAGTACTACCTCTTGAACTGGAAAGTAGTGCAGCTCAGGAAAATGTTCCTGTGATGCCTACACCAACTGAAGAGGAAAATAATGATGATGATCAAGGTACTTCGGATCAAGTTGCTACTGAACTTCGTAGGTCCACAAGGACACATTCCGCACCAGAGTGGTACGGCAACCCTGTCCTGGAAATCATGTTGTTAGACAGCAGTGAACCTTCAAACTATGAAGAAGCTATGGCGGGTCCAGATTCCAACAAATGGCTAGAAGCCATGAAATCCGAGATAGAATCCATGTATGAAAACAAAGTATGGACTTTGACTGACTTGCCCGATGATCGGCGAGCGATAGAAAACAAATGGATCTTTAAGAAGAAGACGGACGTGGATGGTAATGTTACCATCTATAAAGCTCGACTTGTCGCCGAGGGTTATCAGCAAGTTCAAGGGATTGACTATGATGAGACTTTCTCTCCCGTAGCGAAGCTTAAGTCCGTCCGAATCATGTTAGCAATTGCCGCATACTATGATTATGAGATATGGCAGATGGACGTCAAAACGGCATTCCTTAACGGGCATCTTAAGGAAGAACTGTATATGATGCAGCCGTAAGGTTTTGTCGATCCTAAGAACGCTAACAAAGTATGCAAGCTCCAGCGATCCATTTATGGGCTGGTGCAAGCATCTCGGAGTTGGAACATTCGCTTTGATGAGATGATCAAAGCGTTTGGGTTTATGCAGACTTATGGAGAAGCCTGCGTTTACAAGAAAGTGAGTGGGAGCTCTGTAGCATTTCTCATATTATATGTAGATGACATACTTTTGATGGGAAATGATATAGAATTCTTGGACAGCATTAAGGCCTACTTGAATAAGTGTTTTTCAATGAAGGACCTTGGAGAAGCTGCTTATATATTAGGCATCAAGATCTATAGAAATAGATCGAGACGCCTCATAGGTCTTTCACAAAGCACATACCTTGATAAGATTTTGAAGAAGTTCAAAATGGATCAGTCCAAGAAAGGGTTCTTGCCTGTATTGCAAGGTGTGAGATTGAGCTCGGCTCAATGCCCGACCACGGCAAAAGATATAGAAGAGATGAGTGTCATCCCCTATGCTTCAGCCATAGGATCTATTATGTATGCCATGCTGTGTACCAGACCTGATGTAAACCTTGCCGTAAGTTTGGTAGGAAGGTACCAAAGTAATCCCGGCAAGGAACACTGGACAGCGGTCAAGAATATCCTGAAATACCTGAAAAGGACAAAGGACATGTTTCTCGTTTATGGAGGTGACGAAAAGCTCGTCGTAAAGGGTTACGTCGACGCTAGCTTCGACACAGATCTGGATGACTCTAAGTCACAAACCGGATACGTGTATATGTTGAATGGTGGAGCAGTAAGCTGGTGCAGCTGCAAGCAGAGCGTGGTGGCGGGATCTACATGTGAAGCGGAGTACATGGCAGCCTCGGAGGCAGCGCATGAAGCTATTTGGGTGAAGGAGTTCATCACCGACCTAGGAGTCATACCCAATGCGTCGGGGCCGATCAAACTCTTCTGTGACAACACTGGAGCTATTGCCCTTGCTAAGGAGCCCAGGTTTCACAAGAAGACCAGGCACATCAAGCGTCGTTTCAACTCCATCCGTGAAAATGTTCAAGATGGAGACATAGAAATTTGCAAAGTACATACGGATCTGAATGTCGCAGATCCGTTGACTAAACCTCTCTCGCGAGCGAAACATGATCAACACCAGAACTCTATGGGTGTTCGATTCATCACAATGTAACTAGATTATTGACTCTAGTGCAAGTGGGAGACTGTTGGAAATATGCCCTAGAGGCAATAATAAAAGTGTTATTATTATATTTCTTTGTTCATGATAATAGTCTTTTATTCATGCTATAACTGTATTATCCGGAAATCGTAATACACGTGTGAATACATAGACCACAATATGTCCCTAGTGAGCCTCTACTTGACTAGCTCGTTGTGATCAACAGATAGTCATGGTTTCCTGGCTATGGACATTGGATGTCGTTGATAACGGGATCACATCATTAGGAGAATGATGTGATGGACAAGACCCAATCCTAAGCATAGCACAAAGGTCGGTTAGTTCGTTTGCTAGAGCTTTTCCAATGTCAAGTATCTCTTCCTTAGACCATGAGATCGTGTAACTCCCAGATACCGTAGGAGTGCTTTGGGTGTACCAAACGTCACAACGTAACTGGGTGACTATAAAAGTGCATTACAGGTATGTCCGAAAGTGTCTGTTGGGTTGACACGGATCAAGACTGGGATTTGTCACTCCGTGTTACGGAGAGGTATCACTGGGCCCACTCGGTAGTGCATCATCATAATGAGCTCAAGGTGGCCAAGTGTCTGGTCACGTGATCATGCATTACGGTACGAGTAAAGTGACTTGCCGGTAACGAGACTGAACGAGGTATTGGGATACCGACGACCGAGTCTCGGGCAAGTAACATACCGTCTGACAAAGGGAATTGCATACGGGGTTTGATCGAATCCTCGACATCGTGGTTCATCCGATGACAACATCGAGGAGCATGTGGGAGCCAACATGGGTATCCAGATCCCGCTGTTGGTTATTGACCTGAGGTCGTCTCGGTCATGTCTGCATGTCTCCCGAACCCGTAGGGTCTACACACTTAAGGTTCGGTGACGCTAGGGTTATCAGGAAGACAAGTATGTGATTACCGAATGTTGTTCGGAGTCCCGGATGAGATCCCGGACGTCACGAGGAGTTCCAGAATGGTCCGGAGGTAAAGATTTATATAAGGAAAGTGGTTAAACGGACACCGGAAAGTTTCGGTGGCATACCGGTATTGTACCGGGGCCACCGGAAGGGTTCCGGGGGTCCACCGGGTGGGGCCACCCCTCCCGGGGGGCCACATGGGCTGTGTGGGAGAGGGAGCCAGCCCCTAGTGGGCTGGGCGTGCCTCCCCACCTAGGCCCATGCGGCTAGGGCAAGGGGAGGGGAAACCCTAAAGGGGGCGCCCCCTAGCTTGGGGGGCAAGCCACCCCTTTTCCCTCTCCCTTTGGCCGCCGCCCCCTCTAGGGTTTCCCCTAGAGGGCCGGCCCCCTTTCCCCTCTCCTCCTATATATAGAGGGGTGAGGGGAGGGCTGCAACAATACAAGCCAAGGCGCTGCCCCTCCCCTCCCCAACACCTCTCCTCCTCCGTACGTGCTTGGCGAAGCCCTGTCGGAGTACTGCTGCACCAACTACACCATGCCGTCGTGCTGCCGTTGGAGCTGTCTTCCTCATCCTCTCCTTCCTCCTTGCTGGATCAAGACGAAGGAGACGTGGCCCGTACCGTACGTGTGTTGAACGCGGAGGTGCTATCCGTTCAGCACTTGGTCATCGGCGATCCGAATCACGTCGAGTACGACTCCATCATCACCATCCCCTTGAACGCTTCCGCACTCGATCTACAAGTGGTATGTAGATGCAAACTCACTCCCTTGACTCGTTGCTTAGATGAACTCATAGATGGATCTTGGTGAAACCGTAGGAAAATTTTTAATTTTCTGCAACGTTCCCCAACAAGTTTGACTTTAGGTTTAGGACATATGTGGAAATGAGAAAGTGGTTGAGGGCTTTGGAGCATATCACTAGGCACTTTGAGCAAGCAAGCCATTAAGCAACACCTCATCCGCTTTTAATAGTATTGGCTTTCCTATGGACTCAATGTGATCTTGGATCACTAAAATGAAAATGTAGAGTCTTAAGCTTTTGCCAATGTTTGTACTTAGCATCTTGAAGGGGTTCCACATCCTCTTGTCCTGCCACTCCAATGTTGAACTCATCTGAAATATACTAGGTAGAAGTATTAGTCCAACAAGAGATATGTTGACATTAATTACCAAAATCACCTAGGGAGCACTTGTGCTTTCAAACCCGTAGGGTCCGCATGCTTAACGTTCGATGACGATTTTGTATTATATGAGTTATGTGATTTGGTGACCAAATGTTGTTCGGAGTCTCAGATGAGATCACGAACATGAAGAGTAGTCTCAAACTAGTCGAGAGGTAAAGATTGATATATAGGACGATGGTCTTTGGACACCGAAAGTGTTCCGGAGAG